>NW_024349802.1:26147183-26178600 GCF_902729225.1 Pteropus medius | reverse complement strand
TTTTTTTTTTTTTTTTTTTTTTTTTTCAACATTGGTATATAATTTACACACTAAAGGGAATGACCTTGAAATATAGTTTCTAACAAGAACAATAAGCAAGAAACTGAGCTACTGTGGGTCAGAGTACTGGGTGCTTCATTTTTGGGATCTTATTTAATCTTCACAGTCACCATGTCAAGCATATTGATATAACTACATTTTACACTGCAGTAAATGGAGTCTCAGAAAGGTTGTTTAGCCCAAGGTCACACAATGTTGCCAACGTCAACTTGATAATTCTTTCCTCCTTATCTCAAATGGGTACTGCAGAATTCACAACACTGTGTTATATAATTCTCTGAAAATATTCAAGCTCTTTTGATATCATTATTCATTGCATGAATAGTTTTTGTAAGAAATACCCATCTGCAACAATAAAGGCACTTTCCATTTATGATGGCTATTTACCATATGACTAATAGAATCTACACTAATTTTAAGTTAGAATGTGTCTTGCAATTTATAATATGAAACATCATGCTAATAGAAGAAATACAACTTCAGAGGGGTTGACTATTAGAAGAGCTTCCCTCTTGAGCAAAAATAATGCCCCCATTGGCTCCCATGATTCTCATATCAAATAAATCAGACTTTGCTATATAGTTTTCATTTAAAGTCACTTTATCTATTTAAAAACATAGTCATTCATTTCTATTTTCCTAGGAGGAATTAGAAAACAAAGACAAATATCAACTAAACATTATTTTGGCCATATGGTTATATTAAATAAATATTTGGTTTGAAGAATGGGTAGCATTTGAATCCATTCCTATTTTTCTTCTAACTGCCTTTCCTGGCCAAGAGAAGAAAATTAAACTTGACTTGCTTATATTTATTCTGGAGCCCTGACGATTTCCTGGATTATTTGCTTTTTCTGGCTTCGATGGCACAATCTGCAGCCCCAGGAGGCCTGTTCCAGAGAAAAGAGCTAGGATTTAAGTCAGTTTGATGTGAAGTTTGAATTCAATAAGTTGTTAGCAAAGAGTTTTTCTCTGAGTAATTAGCTATTCTATTGGATTCTTCTCTCTTGGATGATCACTGTTTTCCAGTGGACAAATGTAGACCAGAGAAACATTTTCTCTAAAACCAAATAGGAAAACAGACACACACACACACACACACACACGAGTGTTTCCACATATATCAGCTTCAAGAATTCCTCTTTCTTGTCAGTGGAATGTGAGTTGAAATGGCTAAAAGATGGCAGCCAACCTTTGCTTTAATCCTCTATACATTTTAAACTGAAGAATTAGGGCAAGATGGGGAGAAAGACACGGCGTTTTTGTAAAATTACATCAAAATGCTGCATTGGTGGAAATGAGGAGAACACAAATGGACAAGCTTGCCTCCCATGCCTCAGTGAGAGAGCAAACATTGTCATGGGAAGGCCGGCAAACAGAGCAATTGGAACGATGGACTCATTACTGTTCCCACACAAAGTTCTTGCAGTGCATGTCCAGGGAACACCCACAGAGCTCTCAGACCAGGTTCCAAAGAAGGCGAGGCTACTAACTTCTAAGCAAAGTGACAATAGGCAAGGGAAAAATACCCAGCTAGGCTGAGCTGGCCTTTCCCAGTTGGCACTAGAATATCACTGCTTGAAGAAAACAATGTGAACTCTGCCAGTGGGAGAGCCACAAATAAAAGCTGTATTTTAACAAATGCTGGGGGAAAGACATGGTCTTTATTTCCTAGAGCAACTAACATGTGTACAATGTTATGAATGTATGTATTATGTCAAAACGATCTCCTGAGAGCCAATGCAGAAGTAGACACGTATCTATGTGTTATGATAAGATGTTCTTAAAAACAATGATGATTTTTGGTAGGGTAATATTTACAGCTGACGATTTACATGTAGGCTCAGCTCCATGAGGCCATTTTGAGATGTTGCTGATTTCCTGAGTCCCAGAGCTGAGCTCAGTACACTTGAATGTACACTAGACAATCACTTGGGGATTGTCTTAAAATACAGGCTCCAATTCAGCAGGTCTGGGATAAGGCCTGAGATTCAGCATTTATAACCAGTTCCCAGGTGAGACTGATGCTGATAGCCCATAAACCACATTTTGAGTTGCAACAGTCTAGAAAATATTATACCTAAAAATCGATAAGTGTGGATGACAGGTTTGGAACTAATTAGATTACACACTTGGGACATATGGTAGGATAAGATGATGGACTTCAATTAGCATTTGAATGTGCATATTGCTGTATGAGCTAGAAAATATACTTACTTTTAGAAGAATTGTTTTTTTCATTGAGCACAGAGATTGTAACAGAAGCAGAATTTAGTAATTGCCAGTATCTTTGGATCGGAAGGGCCCTCAGAGATCAACCAGAATGTAAGCCTCTTGACTCCCCATCTAGTGTTGCTGCATCCACAGTATGCTAAATATTCCCCTCGATCGTGTAGCAAACTTCTTCCCATGATGTATTCGTTTCCTGTGGCTACTGTAATAAATTGTCACAAACTTAGGAGTTTAAACGAACAGAAATATATCTTCTTACAGTTCTAGAGGCCAGAATTCCACAATCTGTATTACTGGGCTGCAATCTAGGTATCCACAAGGCCATGCTCTCTTTAGAGGTTCTAGGGGAAAATCTATTCTTTGCCTGTTCCCTATTCTGGGGTCTATGGTTACTGGCATTTCTTGGCATGTGGCTGCATCACTCCACTTTTCAAGACCAGAAACTTCAAAGTTTTCTCTGTTTTGCCTTCCTACTGCCTTCTCCTCTAAGTGTGTCTGTGTGGAATTTCTGTCTGTCTTTCTCTTATAAAGATGCCTGTAATTGCATTTAGGGCCCACCTCCTGATAATCCACCTCCTGATCCTTAATCACATTTGCAAAGACCCTTTTTCAAAACCAGGTAACATTTATAGGTTCCAGGGATTAGGACCTAATATCTTTTGGGGGCTTTATTCAGGCTTTCACACACAGCCAACTACTGCATAGTACATAAGGTGTGCTCGGAAGGGTTTACCAGTATGTCAGGTTAGGCTTAAGAAAAGCACTTCAGGGCAATTGTCAGCTGGAATACTAAGATTCATGTAGCACTGGGTATCAGTGAAGGTCAGTTTCTCAGATGCAAATGAAACGCTGCTTCATACAAGCCATTTATTTATACATGGCACCCTTTGCAATGAGATTTAGGTTGCTGGGCAGTATGTCTGCACAGCCTGTCTCTTAGATCTCAGCTAATGAGCACTGCCCTATCTTTCAAACCAAAAGTTTTCCCTACAGGACAAGAAACACCTTTAAAAAAACTTTAAAAATGTTTATTTTGAAACAATCATAGATACGCAGCAAGTTGCAAAGAAATGTACACAGAGGCCTCTTGCATCCATCATCCAGCCTCCTCCGATGTTAACATCTCACATCACTATAGCACAATATTGCAACCAGGAAGCTGACATTGCTATAATCCCCAGAGTTTATATAGAAGACTCTTATTTTACCCTGATTTAATAATAATAAAAGACTATCTAACTTTTTATATTTATTTCAAAAATAATGGGCCAGATGACATTATTATAGGATGTCTCAGCACGCCAAGATTAAATGCTTGTTGTGGTTTAGAGGTACAGAAAAACTTCCACCAGAAGATGGCACCTTAAATGTATGGTATGAAACTCACAAACCAGTAAACTGAAGTAGTCATTTCCTATTTTAGCTTCCTAGCATTTCATTTGCTACAATATAGCTAGTAATGAAATAAATTTAAATACGTGAATCCAACATAATATTCCACTTAGAGTATGTAGTTGTTTACGTGTGTAGTTAGAGCTTTTAATGTGACAGGGTTTTGATTTTCATAGTGGAGCTTCGTGAATTGTAATGAATTGTAAAATATTTTTAGGGAAAGTTATTATTTTCTATGAAAGCGATATTATACTTTGAATGTTAAGGTCTATGCACTCTTCTTTGCTTCATATTTTCCACTTCTGTTGTGAGCCTGAGGATAGGAGAGTATTCAGGGAAAAGGTTAAAACGAGGCAGCTGAGTGAGTGAGGATTCTGGATTTAGCATACTCCCCCAAAAGGGTCAATAACTGGGATGGGGAGGACTTCTGGGGATCCAAGATAATGGCAGCTGACTAAATCCAAATCTCCTCAAATGTTCTTGTAATTATACAGATCAACAAGAAAAATAAATAAGATTATACAAATCCAATGCCTTCAGTGGAACAAACTCTGCATTATCTGTGGGTAGAAAAATAAATACTACTATCCACAGAAACTTGCCCTCAAGCTGGATCAGAGGGGAGTAGGGGAGTGAGGGTCCCCCTGTACAAAAGAAAAAAAAGGGGGAGATTGAGCTAAAATCATTGATAGAGAAAGAAAGACTTCAGAATGTACAACAGTAATGAGAAAGAGTTTTGGTGGATCAGCACATTGATCACAGGGAAAGGGCACACTGAAATATTATCTTGAATACCAAATATTTTGGCACTCACTTGAATTGTGTTCCTCTTTCACCTCACCCTTGTCCTGCTCCTGGCTCAGGGGTCTCCGAAGCAGAGGTGAAGGAACTGTCTTCAAGTGCCACCTAGAGGAGACGTAGATTTCCAGACTTCCAGCTCCCTGCATATGTTGATGAAGCAGCCCTAGGATCACCTAAAAGCATCTGAGAAAGAACAGTAGGTATTGGCTGCTGGATAGGAGAGTGTACCAAAGGGTTGGAAAGAGGTGCCCAAGAATAGTATAAAGGAATTGATGGAGATATGGGGCAGCTCCCACATTGTGTGCTATAGAAGCTGCTTTCCAATACTAATTTTTCAAAAGCTCCTCAGCTCAGTCGCAGCACCAACCTCATTGTCCTCCTCTGCAGTAGTGCTCTTGACTCAGTGCTCTGTTATTCCGATCATAGTGATAAACATGCACTGTCAACACATGCATAGGGTCCCCTGACTTGGAAGGAATGGCTGTTCATGATGGCTGACTGGGGTATGGCTGACAGAGGTGACCCTTGGAGAACCTAGCCTTTGTCTATTCTTTTCCAGACTTCACTAGAACCACTGACTTAAATGAGTTATAGTTTCTTCTCCCTGTTCTATCTTCATGCGGAAGATCCAGCAAGGTCAAGAGGATGAATCAGCACAAATATAGGGCCATTATTGGAAAACATTCAAAGTAAATAATAGACTGGAAGTAGATAAAAGGCATAATCTTTGCATTTGAAAATTGTCATGCATTCTCTATACAAACTCTCTGCAGCTCTTTGTGTATCAGTGAAGATAACCAACAGCAATTCTACCTTACAAACAACCACACAATTTAAGAAACATATTCAGATATTTTTTTCTCAAAGCAAATGATATATTAGTGAATAGTGTATTTTCAGAAATGTGCACAAATTACAAGTATACAACTCCATACATTTTCACAAAATTAACATATCTGTGTAACCAGAAGCCCGCTTGTGCCCCCTCCCAGTAAGCACCTGCCCCGGATAATCAGCATCCTGACATCTAATCCCACTGATTAGTTAGCCTGCTTTTCTACTTTATAGAAATGAAATTGTGCATTACGTACTTCATTATTGATGACTTCTTTTGCACTAATGTTTTTGTGAGATTCATTCATTCATGTTGTTTGAGTAATAATTTGTTGTCATTGGTGTACACTATTCCTTTACGTGAATATACTCCAATTTACTTCATTACTTTATAGTTGCTGAACTTTTGGATTGTTTCTGCTCTGGGGTTGTTATGAATATGGCTGCCATGAACATTCTTGTGTGTGTACATTCTTGCATCCTTGGACATGTTTGAAAACATGAAGACATTCTACTGGGTTATACATAGGAGTTAAATTGCTCTGTTTCACAGAGCTTTTTGGTTTGAATGTTTATGAGTAGAAATTTGTACAGCTCAAGACAGGATTGCTTGAAATAGGCAAGTCGCCTCTTCCCATCGAATGAGTGCATGGATGTTATTTAATTCAAATTGTATTTTTAGGAGAGCATTATCTAACATGGTAACTCCTTTTACCAGTCTAATTTAGTATTTCTATTATATCTGAGCATCTATCTTGTTAGGGAACTTAAGTTATTATTTTTCCTATGCGTGGACACATGATGAACCCATTTTCAAAACTGAGGGTGGAAACATAACAAAGTAGCATCTAAGCCATTTCTAACAGGTAAATAAGTAATCTCTAAAGACTATCGGTTATACCAGTATTAAGTAAGAACTAGAAATTTTGCTCATCTACTCAGAACTCTCTACTCTGCATAATTTTAACCCAGTGAAAGCCCTGACATGTCACACATCTTTTAACAGTAGTTTTTAAAAATTTTGACTGATTATAACACTCACCTGCAAAATTTCTTAAAAATAGATTCCTAGTCCATCTCAATCAGATACTACAAGGAAGAACCTAGGAACGACTATGTTTCAAAACTGATTTGAAACATCAGGTATGATGTGGAAACACTGCAAAACAGTATTACAGATGATTGCATATTTGCTGTGCTCAAAGAAATTATGTGTGGAGTCATGGTTTCCAAGCCTTTCTATAAAAAGAAAGAATACTTTGACACCCAATAAATTGTGTGTGTGTGTGTGTTGTAACACCTTACTATTTCTTCCATTTTATTCAGTTCTTTTATGTTATTGGTCATTCGCTTAGAGTTCTCCTTCATTTAATAGATATTTATTGAGTGCCCACAAGAACAATATATTTTCAAAAGCTTCATGTAATATGACTCCTACCTGAAAGAATTCTAGATATGACACTCACACAAGTAACTATATCATAAAGCATGATGATATTGTATAAACAAAGCGCTATCAAAATGTTCGGAAGGGAGAAATAATTTCTAACCACTTTTGGCCTTTTCTGATTTACTTCCACCACTACTCCACACACACCAGAGCAACAATCACCAGAGTTCACTGGGATCTATGTTCACCATCACCGTTTATTAAAAATGTAAATCTAAATGGAGAGTTCAACATTTTATACAGATGGAGTTAGGAAACAGGAATAAGAATAATAACAAACAATGCTGAATCATCAGCTTCCTAGTTCTTCAAGACAAGAAGGCAGCCTATTTGCCCACTGCTCTTTCTCTGATGCATAGAACAATAGTAGTTAATCAATAAATGTTTTCTGAATGAAGGGTAAAATGATGTGGTGGAACTTAACTGTATTATCAGTGACAAAGCAGATTTATATGACCCTAAAAATAGGTCTACTCATTGACCCTGTAATTCTACCTTTGAGGAACGAACCTAAAAGAAGAAAATCACCAATTAGTATGTAGGTAATGTGTGGTTAAGCAGATATTGAAATTCATTAAAAGTCAATATAATAGAGAGTTTAACAGTTGGGTGGACTTTGACTCTGGAGTCAGAAAGAACTTAGGTCAAGTCTCACCCTGCCACTTGCTAACTGAGTGCACTAAGGTCTCAGTTTCCTAATCTTTAAAATGAGCTGACATAATAGTTCCTACCTACATATGATTGCTGAGAGGATTAGAGGAAGTAGTGTGGGAAAAGCTTATTTAACAGAGCCTGGAACATAGTACAGATTTAGTAAATAGAAGTTACTTACCATTAGGACAATCCTGTGAGTCAGATAAAGTCAGTCCTTATCTAGTTGGAATATTGGCATAAGAAAAGTATAAATCTATGGTGACTAAAAGTATCAGTGATGGCCTCTAGAGTTTTGCCATCTTCAACCTACACAACCATATGTGGCAGCTCTGACTATGTGCCATTATTATTACTATTTCATGTCATATTTTTAAAAATATTTTTAGAAAAAAGTATCTTAAATACTCCCCAAAACTGGTTAATCAGATAATCTATTGATTTTAGCTTAAGATATGAGAGTTAATCATTTTTATTGGGAGAATTTAACATGAAAATATTTATAATATAGTGTTACATACACAAATAGAATTCTAAATTGTGCTCAGACTAGATTGCAACTACTTATATATAAATATATGCTTCAGAAAATAATTGTTGAAGTGACAACATGAAAATGTAGACAGTTATTTCTTAGTTAAAAATTGTACACCGATTCTTTTATAATATTTATGTAATAAACAGATACATTTAAATACTTATGTTCATCAGCTATGAAGAAACTTTTAGGGAAACCATATTAAAAATATAAAATTTTTGGAGAAATCTTAGAATAAAAGTTGGAGAAACATGTAGATATGATGGAAGGACAATGGGAATTTAAGATGATTATAGATTATACAGAAATTTGGGGTGTTAAAAAGATTATTTTTCAAACCACTTTTTTAAGTGTTCAAGAAATTTATATGATATAGAATCTTTTCATTGAGTTTTCTTCTGCTTTGCATCGATTGATTCTTTGTCAATCACCAATTTTTTCATAAAAATTCCAGGAAGGCTGGGCAGTTCTACATACTACATGTGAGTTTAAGGGGACAGAAATAATCCATTTTCAAAAGAGCCTGTACCTCAAAAGAGATGCTTCCTTCTATTGACAGAAAACAGGTCTCTTACACCATTTTTCCAATCAGGATAGAGTTAGTACTTGATTAATACAATATTTCAATTCTATCTTTTTTTTTCCCTTTGCCACCACAGAATAACATTCCCTGTATTTCAAAACAATTTAGCTTCTTTTATTAACTGTTCAAGATCAGCTTGTGACATTTAATGTTCTCCATCATTATATTGACTAATCCTTCTCAATTGCTTGAGAAGAATTAATTTGGTTAGCCAGGAATGAACTCAGTTGTATTTCTAAATTAGTAAACTCATTTTCATCCAGGTAATGGAAAGCTAAGGAGTTCTGCTTTGAGGTGAACCATCGGTGCTAACTATTTTGGCTTGGAAGTACTGTGATAATAAGAACCAAGTTACACTGTCAATTCTCATTCTTAAGGTGTTTATAAAATTTGTTATCTAAATTGAATTATTCAGGTATGAAATAAAGTAATACAGAAATGGTCGGCCCTGTTTATGTGAAAGGTGAAATAAAGGAAGTGACATCACTTGTGGCCTGTGGAGTCCCCAGAGGACTTGTACACATATTATATCCATGAGGACCTCTTCCCAACCCTACGAGCGTGGAGAGGTTGGGCATGTGATTCCTATTTTAATGGTGAGAAAAATGAAACTCAGAGAGGTCAATTGCCTTTTCCAAGGTCATGACTCTAGTAAGTGTCAGAAACTGGACTAGAAACCAGGTTTCCTGATTTGAAGCCTGTCATGCTGAGGTCAGATGCTAAGCAATTGGGAGTTCACAGACATAAATAAACTATATTTTGGTTCATGTGGTTGAGATCTTGAACCATGACCTAAATTTGCCTTTCTTTCCATGAGGCATTACCATCTCCCCTTTCTTGAGAATGTAAATTAATCTCTGCTAATTTTCCTGAATCAACAGCCAGACTAGAACAATATACCTGGGGGAAATGTATTTTCTTCATTTATCTTAATGGGGAGTTAATTTTGAGACTTAATTATCAAACAGTCGGTCCCTTGGTACTTGCGGTAACCTATGTAGAGCTGCAGAACACAATTAGTTGGTGTACTTTTATTCCATGCTTGTGTGGATGTAAAATTTTATGCCTGAGAAAGAGAGCTCAGGACAGAAGTTTAGGTGTTGACTGTTGCTTTTTGGATGTGGGGAACTTTTGATGCTTTTCAACATCCAGGAGTTGAATCCTAACTTCTTACCTTCCCAGCTATAAGAATATATTTCTTCCAGACATGCATATCTATCTAGGTTGTTTGCTTGCATATCTCTTCAAATCCCATTGTAGAAAGTACATACACATGTGTGTGTCACGTTTCTGAAAGATCTCAAATTTAAACTTAGACATTTTCTCCAAATGAAGATTTATAGATAATTTTATGGTGTAATAATTGAAAGTGGGGGTTTTAGGGTCAGACTGCCTGCTTTCTAATTTTGGCTCTACATGTTAGTACTGTGTGACTTTAGGCAACTCACACAATCTTTATGTGATTCAGTATCCTCATCTGTGTAATAGGAATAATAAAAAGAAGTGCCTTACAGAGTCATTGAGGGTGCAAGAAGAATTTACCTTTTAAGAACCACAAACAGCAAACATTGGCTATTATTATTTGTGTATTATAGTAAAAGTGGTTATTTGTAAAGTGCAAGCATTTAAAACATACCACCATTGCTATAAACCTTTCTTCGATAGGGCCTTTCTTTGAACATTTTATGTATTGAAACCCTCGAGAAATAGAAATATTCCTGCTCTCGTTAGAGAATTTCCTTTTTGTAACTTACTCATGGATTCGTGTCTTAGTGATTGTGATGAGCATGTAGATATTTCAATTTAAAATCAGATAACATTCACAAAAATGACTTAATCATGAAATAATTCTAGTGATAGAATTTATTCTAATAACCACTTTAAGTCCTTTCTCCCATTATGCCAATGCATTTTTGTGGAGCTATTGAATTCCAAAGTAACAAATTAATCCTAAGGGCCAGTTTGGGTACTCAGAATGATGATTTTCTCCACCATTCAGCTCACAGGGATTCTCTCTCTCCTCTGAATACCAACTGAACTCCTTTAATTTCACTACTGCTCTTTTGACACATATATTTCATTATATCTTCAAGCTTATGAATATGTACCTTTCTCCTTCACTAGATTTTAAGCTCTTTTAAGGCAATAATTCTTTTGCAATCCCTGGGTCAACGTATGCATTCCCTGCCTCTGACTTCTGAGCCTACAAATACTATTTCTATTTCATCCCATATTACTCCAGGTGCAAAGCTCAGATGCCAGTATGATTTTCTTAAGCGATCCATTTACAAAAGGCATTTTGCGAGTTTCAGAAAAATTTACACGTTGTTTTTGGAGGGCTGAATGTGGGTGGTCACAGTGTAGAGAACACATATGCCCCCCACCTTCTTCTCTATCTTGCTGGACTCTATCTATTTTGTCCTTACTAGAGTGACCATCCAGAGTTCCAGATTCTTCTTTCTCTGGCATTTGGGATCTTTTCCACTCTCCTTAGATGTCTGCAGGGGCAGTTGATCCTCAACAAATAATCTGAGTAAAAATTTTCTCCAACTTTTTATTACTTTGGTTTTCTCAGAGTAGCAAGTGACACTCCTGTATGTGTATGCAATAGGCACTCCATAAATGTTTGTTGCCGGGTGGTACAAAATGCTTGAACATGGTAGAAGCAGTTTTTGTAATTACAGGCAGATAGTGAGGGTTTCTTGGAAAAATCTAAGAATGAACTCTTTTGGGTATGGAAATGTACCCCCTGCTATAGATTAAATGCCTATGTATCCCCAATATTCATATATTCAAATCCTAGCCCTCAACATGATGGTATTAGGAGATGGGGTCTTTGGGAGGTGATCACATCACAAATGGGAGTAGATACCTTACAAAAGAGAACCCAGAGAGCTCCACAGCACCTTCTATCATGTGAAGTTACAGTGAGATGTACTTCTATGAGGAAGGTGGCTTCCACCAGACACAGAATCTACTGACGCCTTGATCTTGAACTTCCCAGCCTCTAGCACTATGAAAATAAATTTCTGTTTATAAGCCACCTAATCTATAGTATGTCGTTACAGCAGCCTGAATGTACTAAGATTCCTTTCCAGCAGGATTATACAGTAAAGGGACCTGTTATTACTAATAGTGGAAGCATTTTAAGGAGAGATCTGTTCTTAAACTGGCCACTAACACTTTTTTAACTAATAATCTCAGATAGAACTGATGATCACTTGAAAGCTGATTACTCTAATCTCAAGCTTGTGAAATACTTGAAAGATTTTGTTTCTTTTAACTATCATGCCTTGACAGTGTGGAAAGGTCATGGATATTAAAGAAATGCTAAACTTCCACTTCTATTCAAGCAGTCTGAGTGTGCAGCCTCAGGGGTAAACAGAAAAGCTAGGTAGCACTCCCTCTGTGAACAATTTAGGTCATGTTTCTATATCTTCTCCTCTGTGACAAGGAGAAGAGTTGAAAGTTCCCAAAACCCAGAGGGCAAAGAGAGCCTATGTTCTTCATCAGAACTGCTAAACAGAGACAAGTACTAGCTGGTTTCTAGAGGAGAGAACCTTAAAGAGGAGGCTGGAACTCTGCAGAACAAACCTGGAGAGGAGATGTCATCTATTTATGGCTCAAGAAGTTCAGGAGGTAAAATGCTGTACAGACAAGTGCCCTTGAACTAAATAGAGGACCTGCCTCGGGAACAGGATTTCAGGCTCGGGTCTGGGCATGAAGTCAGCCTCAGCACATTGTAAGCAGAATTAAGAGTACATAAACAGGCCTTCATCGTACCACTTCTGTAAATTTTCATAATTTGACACAAAAAGGACATCATGAGTGTTTGAGGATAGAATAGAGTAGTGTTAGTGTTACCCAAAGTATGGACTGCAAAATAGTTTAGGTGGTGCACAGCTCGTCTTTTAATTTTGTATACATTTGTGTTGACTATAGTTATAGAAAATAATTAGTATGCTAGACCCATGATTTCACAGAGAAAGAGAGAGAGAGAAGGGGGCAGAGAGAAGGAGGGAGGGAGAAAGGGAGAGAGAGAGAAAAAAGAGAGAGAGCTTGAGATTTTAAGGAATTGTTTCACTTAATTACAGGAGCTGTCAAGTCTGAAATTTACATTGCAGGATAGAAATTCTCACAGAAGTTGATAATGCAGTCTTGACTCCAAAGACAGAATTCCTTTTACTTTGGGAGACCTCAGTCTTTTCTCTTAACATTTTCAACTGACCCACATTATGGAGGGTAATCTGCTTTACTGAAAGTCTACTGCTTTAAATTGTGTCATATCTAAAAAGAAATACCGTCTCAGAAATATCTAGACTGGTGCTTGACTAAACAACCTGGCACCATAGTTTAGCCAAGTTGACACAAAATTAACCATCATAGTAAGCTAAATAATGAAGAAAAAAAATGGATCATGATGAAAACCTCACATTTGAAATGGTGATGTCATCTTTGAAAGATATTCCATAGCATTACCTAACCTATTCCTCTCTACCCCCTGTATCAGCCTGATGTTGGATAATGCCTGTTTTAGGTGAAAACTTGTCTATTCTCTTTGCCATAAATTAATTAATAGGTTGTATTTAAAAGGCAATGAGAGAAAGGCTTAAAACTCCAAGAATCTTAAAATGAGACTTTTTTTTTGCATTCTTTCAGTTCCCACCTTCAACTTAGTAAGAGTGTATTGAGTTTCATCTCATGGTCTAACTCTGTGGACACAAGGTGGGCATCTCTTCTTCCTCTCTGGTGAGAATGCCCACTGGCATTGTTTGTGCCAATGATATTGGACCATGATGCCATTCAATAACAAGCTTTATTTTTTCTTTTTCTCTAATGTGTAAGATTATAATTTAGTTCTTATCACTATCATTTTATAATGATAAAATCAAATTTCCAGTCATCAATTTAGCTGCTGCTCTGTGTATCCTGTAGCATTATGACTATAATTTTGAACCAAAACATCACTTTTCTAACTATAGGGGTATATTTTATGACATTTATTTTAAAAAATAAGCAAATAACACCATGTTAGCCTTTCTACCTGGACATTGGAGTGATCCCATGTGCAAATTTCTTCTTTGAGAAAGACTTTAGGAAATACGTTTCAGCTTTCCATCAATCTGTCACCAGCATATTGGGTTTCCTGGAATCCCCTTTTTTTGTTTTCAGCCTACCACCATCCATTTAGCTCTGGCTTTTGAGTAACTGCTCAGAAAGGTGGGAGGGGGGCTTCCTTTTGGTCAAGGCTGACCCTTCTCTCATTTCTCCATTGCTGTCTTCTTTTAAGAAGTACCAGACACACTGGAATTGGAATCCTTGAAGCTAATGGTCAACATTACATCCCTTGTTCCAAGGACTCTCTTTCACCAGGCCCTGTCACAAGAGCTCCTTGCCTATTCAGCTCTGGCCCTCCCCGGTGCCTCAGGAATGCCTGCTGTTTGTTTTCTCACCCCAACTTGCCAATCAGCATTTTGAAGAAGGGGTGCTGGATTAGGTCTCTGCTGACACCTTTTTGCTGCCAGTCACAAACAAACTCCTTTTTAAGGAAACAACCTGCAGCTTTGCTTTCACACCCCCAGCTTGCAGAAAGAAATCCAAGGCTAATAGCATTAGATTTGTGTCAAAAGCATTATTTATGTTCATTAGACATAGTGTGAAATACAATGGCTTGTACACATGTTGAAACATTTTGCTAGCTCAATTGCCAGTACATTGCTATCTTGTTAAGTATTAATCCAATACTTATATAGTAATTGATTATTAAAAATATATAATTATGTCTAATTTTCTAATTCATGAAAACATACAGACTTTAGTTTTGCATATTTATGAGGCTCTGTGTGTGCTTTTTCAAAAAATGTGCTGGTAGATAATGAGCTTACTAAAAAGCAATTTATCAAACCAAATTAAAACTCACTATATTTTACTGAAAAATGGCATTCATGTTTTGGCATCTAAGATAAATTTTCTAAGAAAGCCAGAAGAAAGATTCACAAATATGCAAAAATGTAGAAGCCATTGATTTTTTTTCATTCAATATAGTAAACACCAAATTAAGTTGTTCATTTTTCAACATATATTTATTAAAGGCGAACTAATTGCCAGACACTGTGATAGGTTTTATAAGTAGAAAATAAGCATACAGGGTCCCAATTATCCTAAAACTTCCAGTTACTGTGTGTGGAGTGGGTGTAGGTGAGAAATATTGAACAAATGAACACCTCTCAAATTATAAATACAAGAATACTTTCAAGTAATGATAAAGAATGATGTAAAGTAGAAGCATAGGATAATATGAGAGAAAATGAAGGGGGTCTTTGTTTTATCTGTGGGCCTACTACAAATATTCCAGACACTGGAATAATAGAGATGACATTCAGACACCAGATTTTCAGTCTTTCTTTGGAGGGGGTAAAAAAGATGAACTAAGAGGTCACAGTCCAGTGTGGTAGGTTCTGTGCTAACCCTCATGAGCGACATTTTCTGGAGGCCCTCAGAAGCCTACCTCTATTTGGAAGACTCAGAGAAGGCCTCTTGGAGGAGGGAAATATCACATTGAAAGACCTTCATCATTTCATTAGTGACTACAATGCCCTAAACGTTCCCTAGAGTATAAATGACTTCCCTATACTAGCTGTGAAAAGGAATGAAGAGCATATGGGGCCAAGATGAGAAAAGAATTAAAGAGTGTCTGGATGTAGAAGTGAAGGCTTTTTGTTTCATTGATCATCCTAGAGTTTGTATAGTTGAACATTTCTTTGACTTTACAGAAGAGGTAATTGTGTTAGAAAAGGACCATTTACCAAAGGTGTAAATCAAGGAGAAAAAAATCCCCTTCTCTACAGCTACTGTTAGTGTACTTGGGGCCTCTGATTTACACACCGCAGTTCCATCTTTCTTGGCACACGCTGTCCATGCTTCTTCACACTGTAGCCCCTCCTGCCTTTTCTCTACTTCACTTTGATAACTTCTACCAGATCTTTGGGGATGTCCTTAAATGTCTTTTCCTCAAAATAATCTTTACTGATTCTTCAAGATTGAGTTAGCTTTGCCCCCAAGCAAGAGCTCCCAGGATATCCTCTATGGTTATATAATTCCCTGTCATAATTTTTTGTCATGCTGTGACATGATTATCTGTCTATTTGTCTCCACCAGTACACTAGATAAGATCTCTTAAGGAAATATGTTTGACTCTTATTCTCCCAGAATCCATTGCAGAGTCTAGGATCAAACAGATGCTTAGTAAACTATTTGGCAAATTAAAGGATGAATAAATGAAGAAATGAATGAATCCTCAGTAGACTTATGACCTTCTGAAAACATTTACAATATTTAGTCTAACCTGGCTCTCAAAGACGATAGGAACTTGAAGATAGATTCAGAATTACCTCAACTCAGTCCACTGTAGGCATATTAGTTATATATTGATGTGTAACAAATGTCTTCATAACTTAGTGATTTAAAACAACAGTAGCAATTCATTAACTTATAGATTCTGTGAGTCAGGAATTTTTGAGTCACGAGACTGAGTCACAGGTCTATCTCAGGTTTCTCATGAGATTTCAGTCAGATTTTGACCTGGGCTGCTGTCATCTGAAGGTTTGACTGTGGCTAGAGGATACATTTCTCTGGTGGCTTATTCATGTTACTGACAAGTTAGTGCTGGTAAGTTGGTTTCTCTCCCGTTGGGTCTTTTCTCAGGACTTCTTGAATGTCCTAATCACGTGGTAGCTGACTTCTTCTAGAGCGAGCAGTACATGAAACCAAAGTGGAAATTGCAATGTTTTCTATAACCTAGCCTTGGAAGTCACACACCTTTGCCACATTCTATCGGGTAACTACTCTAGCTGTGATTTGGTGTGAGGAGGAACACCACAGAGGAGAGACTACAAGGAAGTGAGGATCAATGAGGCCATCTTGGAGGCCTGTTGTCACACAAGCTTTGCGAATCTCCTTATTCTTTGAGAGAGGAACCAGAATCTTTTTCACTTGGCCATACTCCAGAGGGGTGTTTGGGAAGGTCGTGAAGAGAAGGTTAAAGCCATGGGGAGCTATGCTGAACTCCATATGAGTTGTTGACAGGCAAAGAGTGTTTAACTTATCTTCAACCTTTCACCTATGGTCCCCTATGCCCTTTGGTAACATAAATAAATTTTCACAGCATCCCTTTTCTGTGGGTATTATTTTCCTTATTACAGACTATAAGTTAGGGTCAAAACACAGCCAAGGGAATTGCCCAAGGATATACCATATGTCATTGTCAGAATAGTGATTACAACTCAAGGTATCTGAATTCCATGCTTATGTTTAGACTGGACCACCTCCGGTGCATATTGAATTGTGGCATGTGCTAACTTCTCTGAATTTCCTTTTAACTCTGCCTAACCCTTACCAAATTTATTCCCTTACCTCCACTATATACCCCCTCCAATCACATATACACATTTGAAACACAGTACACACAAACATACAGGCATTCTTACCAAACACAAGCACACATGTGCACACATGTGCACACACAAACACACACACACACACACACGCACACATCCTACCCTTCCCCCATATCTTCTGAAAACCCAAACTTCCCCTTCATGACAGCCTCTCTCTTGTGCCAATGGGGGGCCCCTAGGGGGGACTTTTAGAATAAGAGCTAAGGTTCCCACATTCAAAATGAGAAAGCTATAATTTTCATATTGTATCTCCTTGCCAATTGTAAATCAGTCATTTTAAGGATGCTTCCCATTCTTGTTTCCCTTCAGGCAGCTCTTATTCCTCTCCGGAAAAAGAAAAGATTTGCTTTATAGCTAACTGCAGGACTGAAATGACATATAAAATAGCAACAGCAGGGAACAAATGTGTCCCTAAAGTGGCAATATGGTGCCTTTTTGTGTGTTTTAAAGCTTTGGAGTGAGAGGCAATTTTTCTTTTCAGGCTTCTATTTGAATAGGTGTTGAGAATTTAGAAAACAATATTAGGTGTATTCGGTAACGGGGCCTGACCTGAGTTGTTCTGTACTATTGGTGGTGGGGATATATATATTTTTAAAATACATTTCAGAATTACTCCAGCCAGCTGCTCTAATGACATTTGCAGGGCAAAGCTATCAAGCTAATAACAAAGATCATTCCTTTATTAGGTGTGGGTTTTTTTATTTATTATGTAATACTTTTCCCACCAAAATCAGTGGCACTCTATATCATTAATTGAAAAACCAGAGAATTAAAACCTATTTTACTCCTTCCTTCATCTTCTTTTTCTTCCTTTCAACATAAAAAATAGCCATTCTGACTGCCAATCCTATTTTCTTTTCTCTCTCTCTCTCTCTTTTTTTTTTTTGTCAAATAGGACAATTTGAACATTTCTTTTGAAACAAAGAGCCCAAAAGCCGAAATAATGTCTATATTTCTCCAAACTCTCTATAGTATTAATAAATCTGAAGGGCTGACAGCACAGGGGAAAGTTCTACGCTGAGAAAAAGAGTAAATTGGATCAACAGTATTGTTCATTATCCCCCGTATTAGAAAACAATGCTGCTGATGGTTATTTCCTGGAGGAAAGACCCCTGTGTGACCTGCCTTCCTCACCACACTGCCTGTGCAAGAGCTCCCTCACAGCCCAGACTGGACAGCATTGTTTCTAACAAGGGAAGGACAGCCTGTTCTTTTTTAATTTCTTTCTGTGCCCCTTCTCTCCTCATCTTACACTGCTAAATTGGAGTCTTCTTGCCTTTTATCATTCAACACACATTAAGATTATGGAATAACTTAGTCCGTGAAGGTTGCCATTCTGCAGAAATCCTTGGAAGAAGATGGATGGTCACACACTCTGATGTGCTCCATCCCTGCTCATGAGGTGGGAGAATTTCCCACAATGGCAGCAGCATGGGTTGGTGGGGAGGGCAACTGCCTTGATTCCCATTCTTTACTTGCCACTGGCAACCTGGGCAACCTTGGACTTCTCTGCCTAGCCTTCTCATCGGAAAGATGATTTGCTAGTTCCCTTTCATTCCTAAAAGCTTTTCTGACTTTAGGAGTCCAAGCTCATGGGCGGCATCTCCAGATTGTGGGCTGGAGGAGTGGAGCTTTTTGGGTTTGGTGATAACCCTGTACACAAAGGGAGTGAGACTGGAGAAGGGGCAAAATGAAGCTTTACAACTGGCCTTTGTTGTGTCATAAGGGGCCTATTTATCATGTACTTTCCTCTTACAGATTCTAAACCATATAAACAATAGATGCAGGAGCCAGGATCAAAAGGTCAACATCGGACTGGAAATCCTAGCTTGGACCTAAGGCTCAAACGTGCTTCCTCTCCTTTTCTTCCCTGATTGCCCCCACCTCCACCAAATTAATCAAATCTTATACTTAGCACTTAATATGTTTTCTAAGCCCTTGATATAGATTAGAAACTCACTTAATTCTCACAACAAGCCTTTGAAGTAGATACTATTATGAAGCTCACTTAATAGGTGAGAACAGAGAGGCACAGAAAGGTTGAGCAAGGTGCCCACAGTTGTACAGCTCTTATGATGCAGCAGAATTGGCATGTGCAGCCAGTGCTTTTACTACACTGCTCTCAAGCAGACAAAGCAGCTGTTGAGAAGGACCTGCTTCCACTATCAGGCTGGTCCAGGGCTGCTGAGCAGAGAGGCGAGTGTGTGAGGGTCTGAATGGGGCCGGTGCAGGTGCCTCAAAAACTCTTTTGTAATAATGGGTGAGTTAGAGGGGTCCCTCCTTGTCTCTTGGGAGGAATGAGTGAGCTGGTGGAAGTGTTCTTCTAATGGACAGGCGTTTTTATTTTATAGGCCACAGCAGGAACACGGGGAAAGAGAGAGTAAATGGTTCACTCTTTGGGGCAGCATCATTTCTTCAGAATGGTAAGATAAGCCAGTGCCATACTCCACACTAGGGGTAAAAATTTGATTGCCTTTTGGAGAAACCCAGCCCAAGAACGGTGGCAAGCAGTACAGACTACATGATTTGCAGGGCCCATAAGAAGATCCCCTTGCTCAAAATTATTAAGAAGTTCAAAATGATATCAGCAGAGCATTAAACCAAGTACAGGGTCCTCATAAGCCTGGGCCCTGTGTGACTGACTGCACAGGGGACACACTTATGAAGCCAGCCTTCATGGTAAGTCTAGATCTCTGAGATCTAGGACATGCTGAAAGTGGGGATTTCTCCTGGAGACAGAGACAGCAAGATTGTTATACTACTTTAATTAATAAGAAGCAGTAGCAATGCTTACAGCTTCACAGTGGAATCACCTGGAGACCTCTTAAAAATACTGATGCCATGTGGACCCCACCTTACACCAACTGAACTAGAATCTCTGGGCATAGGGTCTAGGGAATTGTGCTTTTTAAAAGCTCCCTGAGTAGTACCAGTGTGTAGCAGAGTGAGAAACAGTGGTTTATTTCACTTCTAATCAGCTCAGGGGTCCTCAGGAAGACACTTTGGTAGTGGTTCTAGGATTTTCCTCTTGGAGATCTTCGAGTTTGAGGTGCATCATGGGAAGCACTGACACCTGAGTTTGGCAGATGTGAATAAATGAGTGAAGAGTGCTGGGAATTGGGAAAATGGATCCTCAGCGTTTGTCTGTGGGGGTGGGGGGTGCAGCAGAGAGCAATAGAGACTATTATAAACTCTAGAGCACAGGCGACATTTAAAGAGGAGACAGCACAATCCTCGGTCCTCGATCCTTTTTGCCATGAGGTCAGTTTCTCTGGGTGGCCAGATCTTGTTATACGTCAGAATTTGGACATCCAGATTGTTAAACAAAATGTCTCCATTTTTACATATTCTGACAAATTCAAATAAAAAATGTAACAAGAACAACACAAAATATAGATTCATCCATTCTGGCCCCATGAAATAGTGGGGTGGCTCACAGTCTGCTAGTTAGCAGCTGAATTAAGCAGTCACAGAATCAGAGGCTCATATGCATTTGAATTGGAAACCACTTTTGTTTCATGGATAAGGAAAATGAAGCTCAAAGAAAGAAATGGGACCCAATCAGCCACACAAAGAGCCTGTGTCAAGGCCAGAAGTGGAAAACAGGGCTTCTAATTTCCCTCCTGTATCCTTTCTCTTACACCACATCTTATCTGGAGAAGAAATGCAGACATGCAAAATTCAGTGATTCCTCACAGAGCATTTGAGACTTACAGGGTTAGTTGGAAGTTCATCTCACATTAAATTCGTTGTCCTCTTGATCTTTAAATAACTAGACATGGTTTGAATTGATGCAGATCTCAAATATTTGCTGTTTTATTTACAGCTATATCTTTAGCACCTACAGCACATGCCTGTCTCATGGCAGATGCTCCATAAATATTTGTTGAATAAATGAATAAGTGAACAAATCAGTAAACATCTCAGAGATACAAACTCTCTGAGTGTTTGTGTATGTTTTTTTTAAACCTCAGGAATTCCCTAATAATCTTAACTACATTATTAGACTACATTTTAAGCTGCTTGGTTGAATTCACTCAGAAAACAAATTAATGCTATTCTTCCTGAACTGAAAGGAATCACTAATTGCAGAAATAGAAATATTGCTCTAATTTAAAAGTAGTCAAAAGACTCTTATTTCTTTTTTCTTTTCCTAAAAATTTTCACAGTACCAAATGACGTAGCAACAGAGAGGCTAGCTGGCTGAGAATGAGCATCCTGACTCCCAGTCTTGTCTCTGATCGCCATAATCTGGGTAGCCCTGGAAACTATCTCGGATAAGTTGCCCTGCCTCCTAGTTCTGTCTCACTGTTCACTTGCTTGATGTGTTCAGGACTTTTAATTTGGCATGCTCAAAATAAGTTAGGTTTTAAAGTTATTTGAATAGAGAGGGGACAAAGGTTTTTCTAGTGTCTTATTTGCTTGCCTAGCTATGAGTAATACTAAATTTTTGTGAGTGATAAACAATTTTTAAAATGTTTTGCATGTCAGATGGGATTTGAACCTCATCACAGCTCTGTGAGGTTAGAGTGTGGCATGATCGTTGTTCTGGTTTCTCAAATAGGTGATGCAAACTCCCAGGACTTCTCACTGACTGAGGGTCATGATGCCGAAAAGAGGTGGAGTGGACTCCTGAGTCCAGGCTGTGGCTTTTGAGAATTACTTGACCTTCGAACAATGCAGGGGTAGTGATGGTGACCACCTCACTAAAGTGAGTCCTTCACACCCCCTGATTCAATCAACATTAGATCCAAAACCGTATTTTTGACCTGTGGTTGGTAATGAGAAAATACTATTTTCGGTCAGTGGTTGGTTGAATCTGCAGATGGGAAACCCACAGGTACAAAAGGCCGACTTTATTCATTGAAAAAAATCCACGTATAAATGGACCTGTGCTGTTGAAACCTGTGTTGTTCAAAAGTCATCTGTTTTCTGAACACCAAGTTGTGATGGAGAAGCCATCTGTATGCACCACGCAACCTGATTAGCTGGTGGACTCCTGGAAGGAATTATCTGAGCAGGGCAAGACCGGCGCCCGTGGGCATTCAGGGACAGCGTGGGTGACACATGCTAGGGGTGGTTTCTATTTGGAGGAGGGGACTCGCCTGCTGAGGCCTTTCTTCTCCCTGGGGCTCTTTGATTCCCCAAAGAGACCATGATAACAGAAGGGAAACCTGATCACTTGGAGAGCTGATTTGGGGGTTGAAATAATTAAAAAATAACAAACTTTTACTGACTTATCCTGACTTCTCCGGTCTGGTTAGCCACTAGGTTTCTTTGGATTATTATTACCTCAGAAACAAATATTGACCTACAAAAATAGCAATTTCATAGTTTCCTCATAATATTTGTAGCACACTCTGAGTTTCATTATAGAGAACTCAGGTGTTTATTTTTTGATTCACTCTCTTGGAAAGAAAGTACTGAAGGTATTTACATGTCTTCAAGGGCCAGTAAAGGATTAAGAAGAGGAAACATGAAGCAATGGCTGGAGGGTGGGGGGGAGAGGTGGGGAAGGTGGGGGAATGAGGCCAGCAACCTTTTCCTTGCAGGTAAAAGCCCGGGAGAGGAAGCCTTTTTCATATTAAATTAAAACTTCATCACTCTATGTTTCATTCCTCTACCTGAGTAAATAAACACGATGACTTCAGGAGGCCTCTCTGAGAAGCCTCAGTATTCACAGCACCAATAACTGCAGTGTGTGGGGGGGCCCATATGGAGGGCCGGCCACTCTACTAACAGTGTTCCTACGTGATCAGTGTTCCTCCTTACAAAAACTCTTTACAAAAAGTGGTCATATCTCCATTTTATGAGCAAAGTAAGTTGCCCAAGGTCACACAGCTCAGAAGTAGAAGGGTGGTATCTGAATTCAGAGGCCTGCTCTTCACCATTAAACTACACGGACATTTACACATTCAACATTATACTATACTGATGTCCAAAGCATTTGCTCAAACACTAAATGAACCCTTCTGTGGAGCAAACACTGTATTAGGTGCTAGAATGAGGCTATATACTGATTTCAGCCACTTGATGATGGTTTTTCAACCTGTCAGTCAGTAAATGCTCCTTAGATAATATATATATCCCTTTGTGTGCTTTTTCTGATGGCGTTACTTACACAGCAGGTGAACTTAGGCTTCTCAACCCAAACCAGGGGGACAATGACTCATAGAGAAATGGAGAACATGAGAGAAGAAGGTCAGAGGCTTGCATTTTTCTGGAGTCACCTTAAGACTGATACTTTTCTCTGAAGAAGAGCTTCGAAGAGGACCCCTGTCCACCCTCCCCATTAGAGGATGTTGAAGCGGGTAGATGGATGGGGCACATGTGCAAATCATTAAGACCATCAGCACGGGACCTGAGGCCTTTTCCAGAGTTGGCTGTGGGTTGGGAAATTAGCAGGGCTTTTTATTAATCGAGCCACTTAATCCCCAGTGAAGTTCGATGTCAGTGTCATTTTTGGACTTATGAGTGTCATAAGGCTGGTTGCCTTTTGATGATAATGATAATGAGTAAACATTAGATCCACATCCCATTACTGAATCTCTGGTAATCATAGTAACAGCCAACATTATTGAATATCCACTATTTTCTAAGTCCTTTAGTTATATGTCCCCATGCCCCTGCCTGAAAAGAGGTATCATTATCCCTTTTCTAACGTGACAAAATGAAATCACAGAGGTTTAGGAAAATTAAATTGTTCGTTCAAGGTTACCCAGGGGCAAGATCAGCCTTTGAACCCATGTGTGTCCAAATCTCAGTGCTATTTGCCCTACCAGGCCTCTCTGTTAAGGACCAGAGTGGATAGAAACCACAAAGTATGACACGGCTTGCTCTCAAGATGTTAACGAAAGTGTCAGGGAAAAAGAGATGTATAGCTGAGTGCTGGAATGCTGGCTCTTCAGTATGATTTATGAAATAACAAATTTGGTCAAGTTGCTTAGTTTTTCTCTCAATTGCCTTATCTATAAAATGGACACAATAAAATTACCATTGTGCCAGCAGAGCCATAAGTATTGAATGAGAAATCCCTTCAAGGACACTACTGTGTGAGAGCAAACACCAAGAGGCCTCACTAGGACATGCTCCAGCTCCTGCCCGCATTTCCACTTACCTTCATTCAGCCGCACCAGCCCTTCGCTTCCTTGCGTGAACTCTGCTGTGTGATTTCACGTGTGTGATTTCATCTGCCTGCCACACCCTTCCCTGTCCCCTCAAATACTGCTTTTTCAAGAAAATTCTTCTTCCCTATTATTCAAGTTAGATAAATTCCCTTTCTAAGCTTTGTTAACTCCCTATAATTTTTCTTCACAGACTTTATCATAGTTTTTATACATTTGTGGGAGGATTTAATGGTTGTCTCTTCCCATCCAGACTGAGACTTCTAAACTAGACTAAACTTATGATGGCTGGGCCTCTGTCTGTTTTTTCTCATGACCACATCCCTAACATGTAATACAGTGCTTCGTACATAGCAGTGTTAAATATATGTTTACTGCATGAATGCATGAATGAATGAATAAAAATCATTTGCTGTGTCTGGCACATAAAATGAATTCAATAAATATAAGGTATTGTTACTATTATTATATAAATTATCAGAAAACAACTCAAGAGTTGTATGAAAAACACAGGTTGACAATATAACATAAGGCAGTGTATCAGTTATGTATTGGCACAGTCCTGGTGGGTAACAAACAACTACAACACTCAGTGGCTCAAAACCATATGCACTTATTTAAAATCTGTAGGCCAGCTGAGTGGTTCTTCTGTTCCCACAGCATTTACTCACTGGCTAATGGTTTTGTTGATCTTGGCTGAGTTCTCTCACAGGGAGAGGAGTCAGCTGTCAGGGGGGCATAGGCTGGGACAAACGTGGCTGCTCAACTCTGTTCCATGTGTTCATCCTCCAGCTTGCTGGCCTGAGTATGTTTACATGGTAAAACCTAACTGTCCTCTGCTCCAGCTCTTCAGAACATTGCATGGACTTTAGGGAAGGGCTAATGCAGAGGAGTAAGAAGAAATCTGGCTGGAAACAGTAGGTTTCTTCTATTTGTGTTTTAGGCCTGTTTTCTAGCTGCCACTGATTGCAACTACTAATGATAAATGACAGAATAAATTCTGATATACTAAAGAAATGAAGGCTTATTCTCTGATTTTCCTGGTAGCATTTTCCCTCTGGCCAGCAAACCCCCTTTGAATTAACCGGGGGCCACTGAATTAGAAAGCAGAAACTTCTTTTTTTTCTTTAGAGCTCTGACATAGCCTAAGATACGATGGATACTTGGGTTTTAATAAAAACATCAAGGCTCAAATTATCAGGCCTGTGTCAATAGCTAGTGGCCTCTTGAAGCCCACACCCAAATTCAGCTCTTGTGCTGCCCCTTGGATAGTAAGGTTATTATTTGCCTCTTTCCTCTCTGCACAAATAGTTTTCCCCCCACAGCATTCTATAGTGAATTCTCATGTTCTGAGAACATTTACTCCATAGCTTTGAACTTATTCCACTAAAGCAAGGTAGGAAACCATCAATCCTCATATTCCAATTAATGACCCAAAATTGGTTTGTATAGGAATAAGCATTAAGTAGAACAATCTGTTGTATTTCTCTTCACAACTCTATTTCCATATTTAAATGTTTGAGTGATTTTTACTACTAAATATTATAACAAAATCTACAAAATATCAAACTTCGAAGAACTCTAATCTTACAAATGAAGAAGCTGAAGTTCCAAAAGAAAGTAGGTAGTTAAAAATGAATATAGGATTTATGCAATTCACAAGTATGTTTCCATTTTATACCAGGAAGTCAGTTCAGCAAATACTTTCATGTTTTTGACACTTCTGATTGAGGTCAGTCAGTTTCAGGGACGGTAATGATGAAGGTAATGAGTCTTCTTCCTGACTCAACTTGGGTGGTAAGTACCTGGTGGTGAATGGGGCAGGTGAATCTTATCTCAATCATTCCAGTCACTTCTTTTTCCCAAATTAAGCTCTGACCACCTCACTGAGCCAATGGCAAATATTGATGTTTTTAAACCTTGGAGAAGAGAGTAAACAGAAAAACCCAAATTATATCACAGAAATATCTGGATTAACAAACTCCATTGGAAGAACATATTCTAGAATCAGTGATGAAAAATCTAATTAATTTTAAAAAATCGATTTAAATGTATGTGTTTAAGCTTGCAACAAACATTTTGAACTACTTATTTTAAATTATGAATATCATTCCTGGATTAGACTTTGCTAAACTCTCTAAAAATGTAGCTTGGTATCACCCAGAAAGTAATTAACTTATATTTCTTACTTGAAACTTTAGGGACTATGAATCCATTAACTACAGATTTATTTTCTATTAACTAACTAAAGCAGTGTTTTCGACAAAGTAAAGTTTACATTTATTTTGAAACATAAAAATACAGTTACCAAAATATCAATTAGCCAAGAGATAACTCTTAAATTATTGGATTAAGCCAGGCGTTTTTGATTTACAAATAATGAGGAGACGCTCCCCTCCTCAAAGTTCAGAATGTTTTTTTTTTTTTTGTAAAATCTCAGTTTATTTGCTCTCAAAGACCCCATAATACCCAACTATTGTGATCATGTTGCATCTTTATTGTACTGACTATTACTATTTTTGTTTTAATTTGATTAATCATAATTGGCATAATGGTTTGATGAGCAAAGATTTATTAAATCACCAAATGACCAAACAGTCAAGCTGTTAAGACAATTGATGTAAGTAGTCCAATTCTTTACATATGTTTGGCTGACTGATGCCATTCAGTCAAATAGTCCACCCCAGGAGCACCTGTATCAGGTAGAGGAAAAGGGAACACCCTTTGATAAAGACCTCCAGTTTGGAACTGTGGGCCATGACCCATTCCTTGAGCCTCAGTCTACGTAGTTCTTATTCTTCTAAGGCTTAACTTTACTCTTCTACATTCATTCTTTTTTTGCTTTGTGGAACAGAAGTGATTTTCTTGGCTTCTTTCCACGATCATCTTCTTCCCTGTCCCAGCTTTCTAAGGCCTATTCCTGCGGTAATACACATCATTTTCCAACCCCATTCAGAGAACTGTCATACGTGTAGTTTATCTCTGCCTGTGGTTTCTTCATTCTTTTATCCAAGAATTGTAGCACTGATTGAGGGCTAATACCTAGAACAGTAGCAATAGCAGTTAGTCAGGAGGTTGGAACTATAATTATGCCCCTGTCTTAGATTCTCTAGCTTTGTCTAATTGTTGGAACAGCTTGGTATTTCTCTCTGATCTCTTTGAAGATACTCTTTCCAATTTTTCAATTACCATCTAATGGACAATACTGAATTTCTTATTCTTCATGACTGATCTGTCTGAATATTTTCTTTTATCTCTTCCAGCTGGGCCTCATCCAGCATCTATCCTGTCCTAATCACAGACCAAGGTGCCTCTCACTTTACCCATTTGAATATTACTCAAAGGCTTTCTCCAGGACACTTTGTGGATTATGCTGGAAAAGGCCATGGATTAGAGAATTACAAATGTCTTTTAAAGTTCTGTGATTAAATGGAAAACATATGTGTGTTGTTAATTATATCAAACTAACTTTTATCTTTTAAAAGCTGATAAAGTCTCCATGACATAGCTATTATATCAACAGACATTCCAATAACATTTGACCTGTGATTGAATTCAATCTGGATGACTGCTCAGGTTCTTAAATTAATGGTGTGCTGATCTGGTAAATTATTGAAATCAAAGTTTTATGACATTTTAAGTTCATGAGTGGTGGATATGAAGGGAGGACTGATGAAAAATATGCTATTATAAATAGCATCCTAGTGAATTTTTTTTTAAGCTACACAACATGAATATAAAAGAACTGTAGGACCTGATCAACATCACAGGTCACTGCATAGCAAATCTCAAAATGAGATTTTGAGAAATTAAATTTCTAGGGTCATATACTTTGTTTCAGTTACAGAGCTGGGATCAGATCATAACAGCTGTTTGACAATGGCATGTAATTACATTTCAAATTTGATTAACTTTCTAATAATCTTTGCTATTTTAGAAACATCAACCTGATTGTGTAGCCTAATGAAGAAATACTTTGTAGTATATACTAAATGAGAGTAACAGTACCTATGCTAAAACCAGAAATGCAGGTGAATGCCAAGGTGGAAGGCAAGCTCATTATTTGCCAGTGCCATCACAGAATGCTTCTGTGCAGAATAGAGATAAAATTTTAGATTTATTTTTCTCTAGTACAATTCTTTGAGATAAATAAAAGTATTTTAAGGGTGGAGATTGATTCAAGCATTGCTTTTACTTATTTTTCAAAAAGATAAATTGATAACCCATATCTCAGCCAATAATACTCAATGATCTGATATGCATATACCTATTTTCCACCCATTTACATAAAGAATCATTCATACATTAAGGTACACTTGTCATCTACCTATTAGTGAATCATCACTACGTTAACAAGCTTTCAATACCTAATCTTTCTAATGTTGTTAGACAACCTTGACCTTCAATTTTTTGCAATGTGAATAATATTGCATCATATCTACACAGAACAGTGTAATCATCTATTCTATTTGTGGCACTAAGACAGTCAACAGTATTTGATACAATCAGCATGTGTCTTGATATGGAAGCCACATGGTGACAAGCCTAACTGAATGTAGTTATTCGGCTGTCATGAAATGCACCTTATGGTGATAAACTTCCACCATAAAATTGGAAGAGTATCACATAAACATGTTTCACAAAGAAATACACTTGCAGAATTCACTGCTGGGTTATTGTTGGAAAACAGTGTTCTATTTATTGTGCTGTGATTTTTACAGTATGTGTCAGTGTTCGGTTGCTCATTATGTTTTACAATGAAGTAATTATAGGGCAGTGATTTCTTTATTCTGGGCAATCCTTTCTAATTAGTAAACAATAAATTGAAGTGGTTAAATTAGGGAAATGTGAATGGACATAGTCGGACAGGCTGATTTGCAATGCGTAAAAGCATTGTTTTGTTTAAATTTAGGCTATCAAACTACATACACATTTTCAGCTTCTAGTAAATTATTTTTCCCATCCATCAGCTCTTTTTTACCCTAGTCTCTGCATTCTCTATGTGTCTCTGTCTTTCTCTAATGTTATATTGTTAATTATTATAATAACATACTAATGGTGTTGATGAACTGAGATACACTATTGAGGCTAGAGATATAATCATCAGATGTACTTACCCCCTAAACTGATAATATACAGCTTACTTAAAGACATTTGTCCTTAAATTTTATTATGACTCTGGGGATATTCCAGATCTGCTCTTCAGCTATGAAGGATAGAAGAAGCAGCTGCTCATGGAATCTGTGTGCTAAGAAACCAGCCTCATTGGTTTTGCTGAGGAAGGTTCTTAAGATTTAATTTTCCCCTCACAGAACTAGGAACTGTCTGTATTTATCTGTCACAATCTTTATCACATATTGTAGATGCTCAGTCTATATGGTTTATAGATTCATGCCTTGAAAAATAGCCACAACCACCTTCCAATTCCATGCATAGTAATGACAGATAAATATTTTTTAGGAGAAAATTTAAAAATGGAGAAAAACTCTACCCAGATACAAGTCAAAATAAACTACTTGGGAGGCTATGGGTATCGGGCCTAGCCTTTCCCCCGGTGCTTGGTGATGTAACTGGGTCTTCAGAGTTTCCAGTAACCTCTCAGATGGCAGGCCAAGATGCTGATGTAAGATCTGGTTCTTGTGTCTGAGGGGACAGGTGAAGAGGTTCTCAGAACTACTAGTCAGGGAGGAATAAAGGCTGGAATAGAGGTGAGGAGTAAGAAAACAAGAAAATAGAAACAAATACAGCAGGCGAGTAATAATCAAATGAACACCAGTGTAGTAATACCGAGACAAAAACAGATTTTAAAGCAAAACAATTGCTAGGAACAAAGAGGGACACTAAATCATAATAAAAAGAGCAATCCACTAAGAATATATTACATTCATATATACGAACCTAACAATACAGCCTTAAATGTGTATAAAATAAACACTAACATGGTTTTGTGGAGAAAATGAAAAAATACAATTATTATAGGAAATTTGAACACTTGCCTATTGGAAACAGGATAGGAAAAAAAAGTAAGAATACAGACAAACTGTAGAGATTTAAAAATTTTTGACAGTTAACTTAAAGGGGGGAACCCCTCCTCACTTCAGTTTGGTTGTTGGAAGGAAATGCTGGCCTAGCGTCACCAGAACATCTGATCTTTTCAGAGAAATTTAGAACCAGGATTTTTAAGTAAGATATTTTTCTTGAAAATGTGATGGTTTAAGATTCCAACATTTCAAAGACATAGTGCGGTCCACACAAACCAGGTCCTCAGGCAGGGACAGTATCTGAGTGGTCTAACGTCTGCCTCCCCCTTTGCGCTGTGTGTTCAGTGGCGTTTGAGGATTAAATGAGAAAAAGAAATTCAATGTAATAATGAATACACAAATTAATGATTTATTGTAATTTATCTCATTGAATGCTTGATGCATATGCATATTTTGGACGTTTCTGGTAGTAAAGGGGAGAAAAAAAGTAATAATGTAAACATTCTCTCTCCCCTCCCAGTGCCAGCCCTTCCTAAAACATGAGTGAATATCATTCTTTTCTGTTTCTCCAGTGCCTAACTCATTAGTATGGACAATGAATGAGAAAATAAGTAAATGAAATGATTGTCTATGTTTATAATTCTTCTTTTTTGATTATCATGATTCTATTGACATTCATTCAGCACTTACCATGTGTCAGACACTATATTTGCTTTTTACTTGTAATTTATTAATTCCCACAACAACTACGATTATGCCCATTTTACAGATGAAGAAGTCTAGTTTTAGAGTAAAAGTTAAATAACTCATTGAAGCTTCCACAACTTGTAAGTGGTAAAGCCAGGATGGGACTGTTTCTCATAAAAGTCTTATGAGATTTATAAAGACTTTTCAGTTAATGAAAAAGGAAATGTTGACTGCATCAAACACGAAAATTATAATCCCCTTTATAATGTCAACTACTTAACTGACATTTTCGGTAAGACTCATTCACTCAAAATTTATCAAATATTTATTGAGCACAAACTATAAGTCTGATATTCTGCTAGGCACTGGGGATCTGCACTGAATAAGACAGAGAAAGTTCCTACCCTCTTATCAATGACTCCTTAACCTGTTTGATTGAAAAACATTGGAGACAATCTGTCAAAGTCAACACATATCTCCAAGAAAGTGTTACTCTATACTTACACACAAAACTTCATGTACCATTTCGGGGTGGCCATACTCCTTCTGATGTCCATGCATGGGTCTCATATTAAAAACCCACAACTCTTTTAGGAGTGTGTGTGTGTGTGTGTGTGTGTGTGTGTGTG